>NC_057802.1:368110981-368158877 GCF_018294505.1 Triticum aestivum
CCTAGCCGCTGGCGGTGGTGGCGGCGCCCAGCCGCCGAAGGCGGCGGGCACGGTCGGCGCACCCCGACGGGCCTCCCTCCCGCGGGGGAGCGGCGTCATTCGGGCGGCGCGGGGCGGATCTGATGGCGCGAGGCGGAGCACATGGCGTGTGGCGGAGCAAGCGGCGGAGAGCAGGAGGCGGCTGGGGCTCGCGGGAGAGTTGGTCGCGGCACGGTGGATCCTCCAGGAGGTGACGGCGCAGGACAAGCGGGCGGCGGCGTGACAAGGCCATGGCGGCGGGGCGGCGCTCGGCCAGGAGTGGCTGCCTTGCAGCGGCCCAGCCTGCTCCGTCCTCGGACGTCTCCGTCACAATGACTGCTCCAGGTCCCGGTCGTGGCAGATGGAGGTGAAGGCGCGGGCTGGTTAGGCCAGATCTGGACCGCAGGGGCTCGGCACGGGCGTCTGCCGGAGTTGGCTTGACTGCTGCTGTGTGCGGCTCCTGGCGGTCCTTGATTCGGCCCGGAGGGAGACCTGCGAGCTCGCAGTCGCGGGGAGGTTTGGTGTGTCGAGCTGTTTTGCTTCTGCCTGTGCGGCCTCGGTGGACATCGACAGCTCGGCTACGCGGGCGAAGTGTTGTGGCGGCGGCGAAGTGGTCAACCTGGACGGTGTGGCCCCAAACCGGAGGGCAGGGATGGTGGTGCACGGCAATCCGGAAGAAATTCCAGCCCGTATTCGGTCGGTGCTGGCGGCGATGGTGCCCGTGGGCGTCGTTTCCCTCCTTGGAGGCGTCGCCAAGGTGTGTCGGCATCTCCCTCGCTCACTCATGGGATTGGCAGATGTCTTCGGGCGAAAGCCTAGGTTCGGAGTTGAACCGGCATGATGGCGGCGTCCTCATCGTCGCTACTCTGTTGGGAGCATCACGTTTGAAGACCGGGTCTTGAGGTCCTTGTTGTGCTACTCCGGTGCTTGCTGTTGTCCAAGGTGAGCTTCTGAGGCGCAATGTACGTCGCAGCCGGTGAGTCCAAGACGGTGGCTTTAGTGTATCGACCAAGTTCCGCCATCTAGTTGCCACCTCCTTTTTTGGCATCAAGGGTGGATGGTGCGTCGACGAGGGAAGTACTGCTGGAGTTGGTTGTCTTCGGAGGTGACCGGCGCTGGTCGAGACGCGGCGAGGTTGCTTGGTTTTGGTCAGGCTCTTTTTGCTTTGTAGTTGTGTTGTTGTTGGTGGCTGTCTTCGGACTAGCCCTGGTGTGGAGTCTGTGCTATGCTTGGTTCGCAACAAGTTGTAGTCGTCTTGTAATTGAAATTCTGCCTTCTATAAAAATATGGTACGCATTCGCGTACTCTCGAAAACAAAATGATGCTAGTACCTTACTTGATAATGATGTGCCACTTGGTGAATTTGTTGATGAACAAATTGCTAGAGTAATACAACATGATGTTGTTGAATCTGATGATGAGCTTGAAACTAAAACTCTTGAAACACCTGCTAGAGCTAGCCTTCCTAGATATGAATTGCCTAAGGTACTGGAAGGTTATGTTATGAATGAGGAGACAACTAGAGATATTCTTGCTTGTAAGGATAGAGATGATATAGAGAAATTATTATGCAAGTATAAAGAAAAGTCTCTGAATGCTAGAATGCAATATGATCCTAAGTTTGCTACCTCACCTATCTTTATTGTTGATAAGGATTATGAATTCTCTGTTGACCCAGAGTTAATTACTTTGGTTGAATCTGATCCTTTCCATGGTTATGAAACTGAAACTGTTGTGGCACATCTTACTAAGTTGAATGACATAGTGAAAGTGCAACTATCCCTGGGTGGTTTTGGTAATTACTAACAACATATAGCTCATTGAACTAATGCTATTCCAAGATGATCATTTTAGAAAGTTCAACGATTGGCATGGCATGGATTAGGAATGTGGAACCCTCAAGATGCTAAGGACACATATTGGCTCAAGCTCAAGACTCTACATTTTCATTTTAGTGATCCAAGATCACATTGAGTCCATAGAAAAAGCCAATACTATTAAAAGGGGATGAGGTGTTGCTTAATGGCTTGCTTGCTCAAAATGCTTAGTGATATGCTCCAAAAGCCCTCAACCACTTTCTCATATCCACATATGTCCCAATCCAAAAGTCAAACTCGGCCCCACCGAAATGTTCTATCCGGCGCCACCGAGTTCATTTGACATAGCCACTGCCAGAAATCCTAGTCACTTCAGTCTCACCGATAGGGATCTCGGTCTCACCGAGATGGGAATGCAAACTCTCTGTTTCCCTTCATAACATTTTGGTCTAACCGAGATGAGCGATCAGTCCCACCGAGTCCGCAATGCAAACTCTCTGTTTCCCCTTCGTAACATTTCGGTCTCACCGAAATGAGCGAATCAGTCCCACCGAGTTTACCTGACCAACTCCCTGGTTAGCTTATTACCAAAGTCGGTCCCACCGAGTTTGTGTAATCGGTCTCACCGAGATTACGGTATGCCCTAACCCTAATGAAATCGATCCCACCGAGTTGACATGTCGGTCCCACCGAAAATCCTAACGTTCACATTTTGAACTGAATCGCTCTGACCGAGTTTTCTTATCCGGTCCCACCGAGTTTGGTGAATTGTGTGTAACGGTTAGATTTTGTGTGGAGACTATAAATACCCCTCCACCCACTCTTCATTCGTGAGGAGAGCCATCAGCACATGCCTACACTTCCAGCATACATTTTCTGAGAGAGAACCACCTACTCATGTGTTGAGGTCAAGATATTCCATTCCAACCACATAAATCTTGATCTCTAGCCTTCTCCAAGTTGCTTTCCAGTCAAATCATCTTTCCACCAAATCCAAATCCATGAGAGAGAGTTGAGTGTTGGGGAGACTATCATTTGAATCACAAGAGCAAGGAGTTCATCATCAACACACTATCTATTACCTTTTGGAGAGTGTTATCTCCTAGATTGGTTAGGTGTCACTTGGGAGCCTCCGTCAAGATTGTGGAGTTGAACCAAGGAGTTTGTACGGGCAAGGAGATCGCCTACTTCGTGAAGATCTACCCTAGTGAGGCAAGTCCTTCGTGGGCGATGGCCATGGTGGGATAGACAAGGTTGCTTCTTCGTGGACCCTTCATGGGTGGAGCCCTCCGTGGACTCGCGCAACCGTTACCCTTCGTGGGTTGAAGTCTCCATCAACGTGGATGTACGATAGCACCACCTATCGGAACCACGCCAAAAATCTCCGTGTCTACATTGCTTTGCTCCCTCCAAACTCCTCCCTTTGCCTTCATATGCAAATTTTTTGCATTCCCCTGCTATACTCTTAGACTTGCATGTGTAGGGTGATTGCTTGACTTGTGCTAAGTTGCTAAAATCTGCCAAGACTTAAAATTGGAAAAAGGCTAGATTTTTATTTGGTCAAGTAGTCTAATCACCCCCCTCTAGACATACTTTCGATCCTACAAGTGGTATCAGAGCTTTGGTCTCCATTTGCCTTGATTTCCATAGCTTTTGGTGATCATAGCCTTGGTTTCACAACCTAGGAGAGTATGGCGTCTAGCGTGGGAAATTACCACCGTAGAGGTCCTTACTTTGATGGTACTAATTTTGCTAGTTGGAAGCATAAGATGAAAATGCATATTCTTGGACATACCCCGCCGTTTGGGCTATTGTATGTATTGGTTTGCAAGGTGAATTCTTTGATGGGAGAGAACCGAACCGAGAAGCTACGGCGGAAGAGTTGAAGATGCTGCAATACAATGCTCAAGCTTGCGATATCCTCTTCAATAGATTGTGCCCCGAAGAATTCAAAAAAATCAGTCGTCTTGATAATGCAAAGGAAATTTGGGATACTTTGATTGATATGCACAAGGGTACCGACTCCGTCAAGGAATCCAAATTGGATGTGCTTCAAAGTCAACTTGATAAGTTCAAAATGAAGGATGGTGAAGGTGTCGCTGAAATGTACTCTAGGCTTGCTCTCATCACAAATGAGATTGCCGGCTTAGGAAGTGAAGAGATGACCGACGGATTCATCATCAAGAAGATCCTAAGAGCCTTGGATGGAAAATATGATACCGTGTGCACATTTATCCAAATGATGCCCAATTACAAAGATCTCAAGCCTACGGAAGTCATTGAAGAATTGTTGCTCATGAGATGTCACTCAAGGATAAGGAAGAGCTTCACAACAAGTCAAGTGGTGCTTACAAAGCCTCATGTGATACTCCTACATCATCAAGTGAGAAACAAACCTTCAATGAGGAGTTGAGCCTAATTGTGAAGAATTTCAACAAGTTCTACAAGAGTAGAAGCAAGGAAAGAAGCTCCAAGTCAAGGTCATACAATGATAAAAGATCTTCTAGTTGTGAGCGTAATTGCTACAATTGTGGAAGACCCGGACACTATTCCAATGAGTGTACGGCTCCCTACAAACGAAGAGAAGATTCACCCAAAAGAAGAAGTAGAAGAGAAGAATCACCACCAAGAGAGAGAAGGAGTAGAGATGATCATTATGAACGAAGAACCTCTCGGAGAAGCAAGGATTCAGAAAGGAAGGACAAATCATCAAAGAGCTACACAAAACGAAGACATCAAGCTCATGTTGGTGAATGGGTATCTGGCTCTGACTCCGAAAGAAGTTATCACTCCGACTCCGAATATACTCAAGATGAAGGTGTTGCCGATCGAGCACTTGTGTCAACCAACTCCTACGACATATTTGACTCACCAAATGAGGGAATTGGAAGATGCTTCATGGCTAAAGGCCCAAAGGTATCACACCCCGAGTATGTTGATTTCAATAGTGATGAAGATGACTTGCTAGGTGATGATGATTTACTTGTTGATAACTCTAGTGATGAAAACTATGATGAACTTGCTATAAATCATGCTAATCAAGATAAAACGAATGATGATGATAAGAAGGAGATTGAGCGTCTAACTAAAGAACTAAACACTCTTAAGTTAGCTCATGAAACTACCTTGGAAGATCATCGAGAACTTTTAAAGACTCACGAAAAGTTACGCTTTGAAAAGCTCAACCTTGAGCAAGAGCATGGGTTCTTAAAAGCGATCAATGATGATCTTCACAAGAAAAGTTCTTCTTACATTGCCAAGCATTTACTCTTTTCTACTTGCATGCCACAAGTTAAATCTAGCAACAAGAGTAAGAAAGATTCTTCATCTAGTAGTAACAATAATCATGTTAAATCCAATGTTGTTTCTTCTAGTAGTTCTCTTGATTCCACTAATGATTCTCTTAGCCAAGTTACACTTGAGCAAAAAAATAGCTTATTGAAGGGAATTATAGAGAAAGGTGTTTACAAGAACCTTGCTGGGAGTAAGCAATTTGAGGAAATTGTACGCAAGCAAGGAAGGCACCGGAAGAATCAAGGTGTTGGTTTTGAACGAAAGTTCAATGCCAATGGAGTTGAGTGGGAAGAAGATCAATACCCCAAGACGAAGTTTGTTCCTCAACAAGAGAAGTATGATCCTACTTGTTTACAAGGGACACAAGCTCAAGATGATCTTCCACCACAAGACCACAAGCAAAAAGGCAAGGGCGAGCTTCAAGAGGAGATTGATGCATTTGAAGAAGCTCCTAAGGCCTTGGTCAAGTGGGTTCCCAAGACTACATCAAGTTCTACTTCATCAAGTACGACTACAACTCCAAGGATTCTTATCAAGATGATGTGGATCCCGAAGAATAAGAACTAGAGAGTTCTTGAGGGTGACTCCGCCAACATACTTCACTCATATTATTTTGGCGAGGACAAGTGCAAACAACTTCCACATCTTGCACTAGTTCAAGGAGTCACAAACCCTCTTGTTGGTAAGACAAGGGAGAAGGTAACCTAATGCTTTCATGGACATCATCTTGTGTGAACATCACTCTATGTCTATGGATATCCTTGTTTGTTCCTTGTGGGACTAACCCGTGTAGGTATTGAAAGTGCAACTCACTCCAATGGATTGCTCCAAATGATCTACATCAACATTGAGCATCCACATCTTCAACATCTACATGAAGTCATCATCGACAAAACCCAAGGTTAGTTCATCCCTCTTAGGGGGGATATCACATCTAGGGGGAGCTTTACTCTAATCAATTGAGCTAAAGCAACTCTAATGGTGTGAACACAACAATGCTTTATGTAAAAGTGGTAACCCCACTTGTGCTTAAACGATGAGTATGACCTATGATCAAATGTTCTCATTTGACTCCTATGTCAATATACTCATATATAGATGACCAAGTCATCGCCAATTGCTTGATAGATGCTAGAGTGTTTGTGCATGCTTTGTCACATATTTCATTTGCCATTTTATTGTGTGAGCATGTTGATTGCATATTTTATTCATTCGAGGACATCCACTTGTTGTTTTGATTGATTGGCTCTTTCTCTTTTGCCAAGTGGATGGCCAAGAATGCATAAGAACTTCCTCTAGCTATCTATGTTATTCTCGTCTCAAACTCTATTCATGCTACATCACAAAGTTTGATCAAGTCAGATTTGAACCACTCTGTGTGAGGAGCACTCGGAGTCCCTGATTCGTCATAGACTTAAACTTCCAAAACCTCTCTATGCATTTTGGTATGACCGATCCATCCACTTCGGTCACACCGAGTTCACTAAGTTGATCTAGGTTTTCAATCTCGGTGCAACCGATTTGAACTTTTCGGTCACACCGAGTTGCAGTAACCGCTTGCGATTCTGCATCTCGATGCCACCGAGTCATTCCACTCGGTCACACCGACAGGGTCAGGATATATAAACCCACGGGTGAGATTTTGGAAACTTCTTCAAAACCCTCCACCCCACGCGTGTCCTGCTCTGCCGCCTCGAGTCTCCGGATCGTCTCCTCGTCGCCAGCGACCTCCCGTCGCTGGTCTCGTCACCGTCAATGGGATTCTGCCCCGCCGTTGTCGCCATAGTGAACTCACCGTCGAGCTAGGGTATGAGTTCGATCTTTTGTGCTAATTCCTTACTCCGATTCCTAGCACATTGCTTTGCCATGATCTTTACCATGTATGAAATCAATCTATCCATAGAAAACTTCCTTTAGGTTAGGTTTGATTCGAAAATTTAGGGTTAGATCTCCGCCGAACTCATCTCGGACTGACCGAGTTGTAGAAATCGGTCTCACCGATTTGGCTTAGGCCATTGCACATGCGCTTTTCGGTCTGACCGAAAATTGCAAATCGGTGCGACCGAGTTCAACTCTCAATGAAACCCTAGCAATCTCGGAGCCACCAAACTGTGACTCGGTCTGACCGAGTTCACTAGTTTAGACTCCAAAAGTTGCTTCGGTATCACCGAGTTTAACAAATCGGTAGCTCCGAAATGATTTCTGTGGAGAACTAAAACTAAGTTTTTGATCCATCTGTTTTGAAAAAACTCTGCACTTTGTGATGCTCATCTATTCTACCTCATCTATATCTATCCACAGGGTCTGCTGTCAGTTTGCTTGCCAGAATGTCTGACCAGAGTGATAGCCAGAACAGATCAGAAGAGCAAGTGCAAATGAGTGAGGGCACTAGTCCCTCAAGCAGCTATGATGAGGGCAGCAGGAGCCCTCCAAGTAATTTTCCCAAGGCAGCCACCAGATCAAGGAAGTAAGAGAACCTCGGATTCTGAGGATGAGGACTATGTAGCTACACATGAGGAAGTGAGCTCCAAGAAGAAAGTCCTGAAGAAGGAGTATGGCACAGCTGCTGCAACCAAGCCAGGGTTGTACAAGAAGGCACGTGCAAAGAGAGTTCCAATGTCTAAGGCCAGGGCCTCCACTCAGGAACCCTCCAAATCAACTAGAGGAGAGGCTGCTAGTGAGGATAAGAAGAAGAAGAAAAGAAAGAGAGGAAGATGGTGCAAGAAGGTGGACCCCATGGCGAAATTTGAAAGGCATTCTTCTGAAGAAGAAGAAGATGAAGAGGATGCAGCACCAACACCCAAGTCCTAGAAGCTTATGGGGGATTCTATCAAGTCAGTGGCTGCTTCATCAAAGCCCAAAACTGCTCCCAAAGCTACTGCTCAAGCTCAGAAACCTTCTAAGCCCAAGAGAAGCACCAGGAACATCCCAGCTGAAGAGAAGAACAAGGCCCCAGTGCCTGAAGTTGAAGAAGAAGATGCTGAAGCCCAAGTGCTGAGAAAACTGAAACCAAAGATTCCAGACCAGAATGACACTCATCCAGTGGCAGAGGATATGAGCATCAGAAAGGATGCAGGTCTGAGACTTTGGAGACAGTCTGATCCATATGCTGTAAGAAGGAGGACTACCATGGACTACAGGTTCCACACCAAAGAACAACAAGATTTCTATGAGACCATACTATTGGACAAGAAACCTATAGTCTATGATATGAAGTGGGTTGATTGGGAATTCATTGATGAGAATGAAGATTATTTTCCAGGAGTGCATGAAAGCTTCAAAGCTTGTGGAGTTGACAAGTTTGTTGGACAGAAGCTTACCAAATGGAATGATGAGCTCATTATGCAGTTTTACTCCACTGCTCATTTCTATCCAGATGGTAGAATAGTATGGATGTCTGAAGGTACAAGGTACCAGTCAACTGTTGATGAGTGGGCCAAGTTGATCAATGCCCCAGAAGAACATGAGGATGATTTGGATGTGTATGCCAAGAAGAAGAAAGACCACAACTCCATGAAAAATATGTACAAAGAGATCCCATACAAAGCTTTGGAGACACACAAGTTTGGATCTGTGCATTATTTGCTGTCTGGTCTAGCCACAGTTAACACCATCTTGAGGCATACTCTGTTACCCAAATCTGGAGATCACAAGATGATCAGAGGACATTCCATCAACCTGCTGTAGATATTTGATGTTCCTCAAATATTCAAAGTCACGAGTCTGATTGTTGAGACAATCGAGAGGACTGCTGCAGATCAGAAAAGATCTTGTGGGTATGCTCCACACATTCAGGTGCTCATCAACTCCAAGATGGGCACATGCACTTACTTGTTGGACAAGGAGCATTTACCTTTGCACCCAGAATTTCAGGATAACACAGTTGTGATGAATGAGGATGATCCTTCATCAGTGCAAGCACAAGAGAAGAGAGCAAAGGCAAAGGCAGAAAAAGCTGCAAAGATGCCAAGTGTTGAGGAGGCATCAGAAGTGTTCTTAAAGAGCAAACAAGATCAACTAGCTTATCTGATTCAAGCAACATTGAGGATTGAGAAGGGCTTGGCCACCCTGACTCAAAATCAAGAAAGCTTGGAGAGGATTGTAGAAACAAAGTTCTATGATCTTGATCTGAAGGTAACTGAGATACAGACTGCAGTTGAGCAGCTCCAGGAGGAAGCAGAGGAGAAGAAAGGACAGGGTACTACATATGCTTTTCAGCGAGTGCCAAGAGGTCAGAGGTCAGTTGCAGTGCCAGTGCCAGATAGAAGAGCTACTTCATCTGCACCAGCAGCAACAGCTTCAGTACCACCTCCAGCAGCCACTCCATCAGCTCCAGCAACGTCTACTGATGCTTTCGTCCTTGGAGTTCTCTCTACACCACCTCCCGAAGACCAAGCCTGAGAGACGCATAGCACTATGCATTTTCAAACTTTTTGGTAACTTGTTGCCAAAGGGGGAGAAATGTATAGATCATAGGCTGTGAGAGAGTGTGTGTGTTTTGCTTCTTTGTCTCTCTTGCTTTTTGGTTGATACTTTTGTGTGTGCTTGTTTGATACGCTTTATGTCTATGTGTGAGATACTTATATGATCATGTGTTTGATCATATCATACTTTAATGTTTGCTTCGATGATATTATCTTTTATATCCCTATATGATCATTCACTTTGCTTGGTGATGAGTGCATGTTTTAATTCCTATCATTTTGAGCGCTCCACCAAGATGTATGTGACATAGAAGAGTAACCCATGATCCTAATCGACTGTGCATTTGCATTCAAAAGCAAATTTTAAATAATGCACAAATTTAGGGGGAGCTCTTGCTTATCACATACTTCTCAAAGCAACGATGTATTTTAAATCTTATTATCATTTGTCGAAGCTTTGATCTATATGTTGTCATCAATTACCAAAAAGGGGGAGATTGAAAGTGCAACTATCCCTGGGTGGTTTTGGTAATTACTAACAACATATAGCTCATTGAACTAATGCTATTCCAAGATGATCATTTCACAAAGTTCAATGATTGGCATGGCATGGATTACGAATATGGACCCCTCAAGATGCTAAGGACACATATTGGCTCAAGCTCAAGACTCTACATTTTCATTTTAGTGAACCAAGATCACATTGAGTCCATAGGAAAAGCCAATACTATTAAAAGGGGATGAGGTGTTGCTTAATGGCTTGCTTGCTCAAAATTCTTAGTGATATGCTCAGAAAGCCCTCAACCACTTTCTCATATCCACATATGTCCCGAACCAAAAGTCAAACTTGGCCCCACTGAAATGTTCTATCTGGCGCCACCGAGTTCATTTGACATAGCCACTGCCAGAAACCCTACTCACTTTGGTCTCACCGATAGGGATCTCATGAAGGAAATATGCCCTAGAGGCAATAATAAATTTATTATTTATTTCCTTATTTCATGATAAATGTTTATCATTCATGCTAGAATTGTATTAACCGGAAACTTGATACATGTGTGAATACATAGACAAAACAATGTGTCACTAGTATGCCTCTACTTGACAAGCTCGTTGAATCAAAGATGGTTAACTTTCCTAGCCATAGACATGAGTTGTCATTTGATTAACGGGATCACATCATTAGAGAATGATGTGATTGACTTGACCCATTCCGTTAGCTTAGCACTTGATCGTTTAGTATGTTGCTATTGCTTTCTTCATGACTTATACACGTTCCTATGACTATGAGATTATGCAACTCCCGAATACCGGAGGATCACTTTGTGTGCTACCAAACGTCACAACGTAACTGGGTGATTATAAAGGTGCTCTACAGGTGTCTCCGATGGTACTTGTTGAGTTGGCATAGATCAAGAATAGGATTTGTCACTCTGATTGTCGGAGAGGTATCTCTGGGCCCTCTCGGTAATGCACATCACTATAAGCCTTGCAAGCAATGTGACTAATGAGTTAGTTGCGGGATGATGCATTACGGAACGAGTAAAGAGACTTGCCGGTAACGAGATTGAGCTAGGTATTGAGATACCGACGATCGAATCTCGGGCAAGTAACATACCGATGACAAAGGGAACAACGTATGTTGTTATACGGTTTGACCGATATAGATCTTCGTAGAATATGTGGGAGCCAATATGATCATCCAGGTTCCGCTATTGGTTATTGACCGGAGACGTGTCTCGCTCATGTCTACATAGTTCTCGAACCCATAGGGTCCGCACGCTTAACGTTCTGTGACGATTTGTATTATGAGTTATGTGATTTGATGTACCGAAGGTAGTTCGGAGTCCCGGTTGAGATCGGGGACATGACGAGGAGTCTCAAAATGGTTGAGACGTAAAGATCGATATATTGGACGACTATATTCGGACATCGGAAAGGTTCCGAGTGATTCGGGTATTTTTCGGAGTACCGGAGAGTTACGGGAATTCGTATTGGGCCTTAATGGGCCATACGGGAAAGGAGAGAAAGGCCTCACAGGATGGCCGCACCCCTCCCCATGGACTGGTCCGAATTGGACTAGGGAGGGGGGCGCCCCCTTCCTTCCTTCTCCTTCTCCCTTCCCTTTTTCCTATTCCATGTGGGAGGTGGAATCCTACTAGGACTAGGGAGTCCTAGTAGGACTCCACACTTGGGCGCGCCCTATGAGGGCTGGCCTCCTCCTCCCTTGCTCCTTTATATACGGGGGCAGGGGGCATCTCTAGACACACAAGTTGATCTGTTGATCTCTCCCAGCCGTGTGCGGTGCCCCCTCGACCATAATCCACCTCGAGCATATCGTAGCGGTGCTTAGGCGAAGCCCTGCGTCGGTAGCATCATCATCACGCCGTCCCTATACTCCGTTTAGGTCATATTGGTGTAAAGCGCATGAAGAAAATCCATGCTGATGGGCTTTTGGAATCACTTGATTATGAATCAGTTGATGCTTGCGAACCATGCCTCATGGGCAAGATGACTAAGACTCCGTTCTCCGGAACAATGGAGCGAGCAACAGACTTGTCGGAAATAATACATACTGATGTATGCAGTCCGATGAATATTGAGGCTCGCGGCGGTATCGTTATTTTCTCACCTTCACAGATGATTTGAGCAGATATGGGTATATCACTTGATGAAACATAAGTCTGAAACATTTGAAAAGTTCAAAGAATTTCAGAGTGAAGTGGAAAATCATCGTAACAAGAAAATAAAGTTTCTACGATCTGATCGTGGAGGAGAATATTTGAGTTACGAGTTTGGTCTTCATTTGAAACAATGCGGAATAGTTTCGCAACTCACGCCACCTGGAACACCACAGCGTAATGGTGTGTCCGAACATTGTAACTGTACTTTATTAGATATGGTGCAATCTATGATGTCCCTTACCGATTTACCACTATCGTTTTGGGGTTATGCATTAGAGACAGCTACATTCACGTTAAATAGGGCACCATCTAAATCCGTTGAGACGACACTATATGAACTGTGGTTTGGCACGAAACCAAAGTTGTCATTTCTTAAAGTTTGGGGTTGCGATGCTTATGTGAAAAAGTTTCATCCTGATAAGCTCAAACCCAAATCGGAGAAATGTGTCTTCATAGGATACCCAAAGGAGACAGTTGGGTACACCTTCTATCACAGATCCGAAGGCAAGACATTTGTTGCTAAGAATGGATCCTTTCTAGAGAAGGAGTTTCTCTCGAAAGAAGTGAATGGGAGGAAAGTAGAACTTGATGAGGTAATTTTACCTGCTCCCTTATTGGAAAGTAGTTCATCACAGAAATTTGTTCCTGTGACTCCTACACCAATTAGTGAGGAAGCTAATGATGATGATCATGTAACTTCAGATCAAGTTACTACCGAACCTCGTAGGTCAACCAGAGTAAGATCCGCACCAGAGTGGTACGGTAATCCTGTTATGGAGGTCATGTTACTTGACCATGACGAACCTACGAACTATGAGGAAGCGATGATGATCCCAGATTCCGCGAAATGGTTTGAGGCCATGAAATCTAAGATGGGATCCATGTATGAGAACAAAGTATGGACTTTGGTTGACTTGCCCGATGATCGGCAAGCCATAGAAAATAAATGGATCTTCAAGAGGAAGACGGACGCTGAGAGTAGTGTTACTATCTACAAAACTCGATTTGTCGAAAAAGGTTTTTGACAAGTTCAAGGTGTTGACTACGATGAGATTTTCTCACTCGTATCAATGCTTAAAGTCTGTCCGAATCGTATTAGCAATTGCCGCATTTTATGAAATCTGGCAAATGGATAACAAAACTGCAATCCTTAATGGATTTATTAAAGAAGAGTTGTATATGATGCAACCAGAAGGTTTTGTCAATCCTAAAGGTGCTAACAAAATGTGCAAGCTCCAGCGATCCATCTATGGACTGGTGCAAGCATCTCGGAGTTGGAATATACGCTTTGATGAGTTGATCAAAGCATATAGTTTTATACAGACTTACGGTGAAGCCTGTATTTACAAGAAAGTGAGTGGGAGCACTACAACCTTTCTGATAAGTATATGTGAATGACGTATTGTTGATCGGAAATGATGTAGAATTTTCTGGAAAGCATAAAAGGAGTATTTGAAAGGATTTTTTCAAAGAAAGACCTCGGTGAAGCTGCTTACATATTGAGCATCAAGATCTATAGATATAGATCAAGACGCTTGCTAAGATTTTCAATGAGTATGTACCTTGACAAGATTTTGAATTAGTTCAAGATGGAACAGTCAAAGAAGGAGTTCTTGCCTGTGTTACAAAGGTGTGAAGTTGAATAAAGACTCATAACCCGACCATAGCAGAAAATAGAAAGAGAATGAAAAGTCATTCCCTATGCCTAAGTCATAGGTTCTATAAAGTATGCTATGATGTGTACCAGACCTATTGTGTACCTCACCAAGAGTTTGGCAAGAGGGTACAATAGTGATCTAGGAGTAGATCACTGGACAGCGGTCAAAAATTGTCCTTAGTGGAATAAGGAAATATTTCTCGGTTATGGAGGTGATAAAGAGTTCGCCGTAAAGAGTTACGTCGATGCAAGCTTTGACACCGATCTGGATGACTCTAAATCTCGATCTAGATACATATTGAAAGTGGGAGCTATTAGCTAGAGTAGCTCCGTGCAGAGCATTGTAGACATAGAAATTTGCAAAATACTTACGGATCTAAATGTGACAGACCCGTTGACTAAAATTATCTCACAAGCAAAACATGATCACACCTTAGTACTCTTTGGGTGTTAATCACATAGCGATGTGAACTAGATTACTGACTCTAGTAAACCCTTTGGGTGTTGGTCACATATCGATGTGAACTATGGGTGTTAACCACATAAAGATGTGAACTATTGATGTTAAATCACATGGCGATGTGAACTAGATTATTGACTCTAGTACAAGTGGGAGACTGAAGGAAATATGCCCTAGACGCAATAATAAAGTTATTGTTTATTTCCTTATTTCATGATAAATGTTTATTATTCATGCTAGAATTGTATTAAACGGAAACTTGATACATGTGTGAATACATAGACAAAACAATGTGTCACTAGTATGCCTCTACTTGACAAGCTCGTTGAATCAAAGATGGTTAAGTTTCCTAGCCATAGACATGAGTTGTCATTTGATTAACGGGATCACATCATTAGAGAATGATGTGATTGACTTGACCCATTCCGTTAGCTTAGCACTTGATCGTTTAGTATGTTCTATTGCTTTCTTCATGACTTATACACGTTCCTATGACTATGAGATTATGCAACTCCCGAATACCGGAGGATCAATTTGTGTGCTACCAAACGTCACAACGTAACTGGGTGATTATAAAGGTGCTCTACATGTGTCTCCGATGGTACTTGTTGAGTTGGCATAGATCAAGAATAGGATTTGTCACTCCGATTGTCGGAGAGGTATCTCTGGGCCCTCTCGGTAATGCACATCACTATAAGCCTTGCAAGTAATGTGACTAATGAGTTAGTTGCGGGATGATGCATTACGGAACGAGTAAAGAGACTTGCCGGTAACGAGATTGAGCTAGGTATTGAGATACCGACGATCGAATCTCGGACAAAGTAACATACCGATGACAAAGGGAACAACGTATGTTGTTATGCGGTTTGACCGATAAAGATTTTCGTAGAATATGTGGGAGCCAATATGAGCATCCAGGTTCCGCTATTGGTTATTGACCGGAGACGTGTCTCGGTCATGTCTACATAGTTCTCGAACCCGTAGGGTCCGCACGCTTAACGTTCTGTGACGATTTGTATTATGAGTTATGTGATTTGATGTACCGAAGGTAGTTCGGAGTCCCGGTTGAGATCGGGGACATGACGAGGAGTCTCAAAATGGTTGAGACGTAAAGATCGATATATTGGACGACTATATTCGGACATCGGAAAGGTTCCGAGTGATTCGGGTATTTTTCGGAGTACCGGAGAGTTACGGGAATTCGTATTGGGCCTTAATGGGCCATACGGGAAAGGAGAGAAAGGCCTCAAAGGGTGGCCGCACCCCTCCCCATGGACTGGTCCGAATTGGACTAGGGAGGGGGGCGCCCCTTCCTTCCTTCTCCTTCTCCATTCCCTTTTTCCTATTCCATGTGGGAGGTGGAATCCTACTAGGACTAGGGAGTCCTAGTAGGACTCCACACTTGGGCGCGCCCTAGGAGGGCCGGCCTCCTCCTCCCTTGCTCCATTATATACGGGGGCAGGGGGCACCTCTAGACACACAAGTTGATCTGTTGATCTCTCCCAGCCGTGTGCGGTGCCCCCCTCCACCATAATCCACCTCGATCATATCGTAGCGGTGCTTAGGCGAAGCCCTGCGTCTGTAGCATCATCATCACCATCATCACGCCGTCGTGCTGACAAAACTCTCCGGCGAAGCTTTGCTGGACCGAAGCTCGCGGGACGTCATCGAGCTGAACGTGTGCTGAACTCGAAGGTGTCGTGCGTTCGTTACTTGGATCGATCGGATCGTGAAGATGTACGACTACATCAACCGCGTTGTGCTAACGCTTCCGCTTTCGGTGTACGAGGTTACGTTGACAACACTCTCCCTATCGTTGCTATGCATCACCATGATCTTGCGTGTGCGTAGGATTTTTTTTGAAATTACTACGTTCCCCATCATCTCGGTCTCACCAAGATGGGATTGCAAACTCTCTGTTTCCCTTCGTAATGTTTCGGTCTAACTCGGATGAGAGATCGGTCCCACCGAGTTCGCAATGCAAACTCTCTGTTTCCCCTTTGTAACATTTCGGTCTCACCGAAATGAGCGTATCGGTCCCACCGAGTTTGCCTGACCAACTCTCTGGTTAGCTTATTACCAAATTCGGTCCCACCGAGTTTGTGTAATCAGTCTCACCGAGATTGCGTTATGCCCTAACCCTAATGAAATCGGTCCCACCGAGTTGACATGTCGGTCCCATCGAAAAGCCTAACGTTCACATTTTTAACTGAATCGGTCTGAGCGAGTTTTCTGATTTTTTTTACTATTTACTGTAGAGCAACAGCCCCACAGTCCTTTTATTTCAGAAATTTTTGCCCAGGCCTGTTTAAATCCGCTCCCACCGGGAGTTGAACCCAGGACCTAGGGTGCTACTAAGGTCACTGCAACCGCTAGGCTACATGCCTGTTCGCACCGAGTTTTCTGATTCGGTCCCACCGAGTTTCGTGAATTGTGTGTAACGGTTAGATTTTGTGTGGAGGCTATAAATACCCCTCCACCCACTCTTCATTTGTGAGGAGAGCCATCAGAACATGCCTACACTTTCAGCATACATTTTCTGAGAGAGAACCACCTACTCATGTGTTGAGGTCAAGATATTCCATTCCAACCACATAAATCTTGATCTCTAGCCTTCTCCAAGTTGCTTTCCACTCAAATCATCTTTCCACCAAATCCAAATCCGTGAGAGAGAGTTGAGTGTTGGGGAGACTATGATAACCCACAAGTATAGGGGATCACAACAGTTTTCGAGGGTAGAGTATTCAACCCAAATTTATTGATTCGACACAAGGGGAGCCAAAGAATATTCTCAAGTATTAGCAGTTGAGTTGTCAATTCAACCACACCTGGATAACTTAGTATCTGCAGCAAAGTATTTAGTAGCAAAGTAGTATGATAGTAACGGTAACAGTGGCAAAAGTAACAGTGATAGTTTTGTAGTGATTGTAACAGTAGCAACGGTAAAGTACATAAGCGAAGAACAATATGTGAAAAGCTCGTAGGCATTGGATCGGTGATGGATAATTATATCGGATGCGATTATTCATGCAACAGTTATAACATAGGGTGACATAGAACTAGCTCCAATTCATCAATGTAATGTAGGCATGTATTCCGAATATAGTCATACGTGCTTTATGGAAAAGAACTTGCATGACATCTTTTGTCCTACCCTCCCGTGGCAGCGGGGTCCTAGTGGAAACTAAGGGATATTAAGGCCTCCTTTTAATAGAGTACCGGACCAAAGCATTAACACATAGTGAATACATGAACTCCTCAAACTATGGTCATCACCGGGAGTGGTCCCGATTATTGTCACTTTGGGGTTGCCGGATCATAACACATAGTAGGTGACTAATGACTTGCAAGATAGGATCAAGAACTCACATATATTCATGAAAGCATAATAGGTTCAGATCTGAAATCATGGCACTCGGGCCCTAGTGACAAGCATTAAGCATAGCAAAGTTATAGCAACATCAATCTCAGAACATAGTGGATACTAGGGAAAAAAAGCTATCAAAACTAACTCGATTACAGGATAAATCTCATCCAACCCATCACCGTCCAGCAAGCCTACGATGGTGTAGGGTAACGCAGCAGAAAACAAAAAATTTCCGACCTACGCACCAGCCCAGGACCACTATGGAGACTGCATACATGGTTTGATCTTTTTCGTTACCGACTCGTAGCGCAGCGGGAAGTAGAGTCGATGACGATCGGCGGTGCAGATCCCCGCAGCTAGGATTTACAACCTCCCAACCGCGAGGATGTATACCCTCATCTGCTCCTCAGACAGCCCTCCGGGAGGCGGTCGAACAGCCCCCCCGGACGGTGTCGCGGACAGCCCTTCGGGAGGACCTTTGAAACTCGAACGGTCAGTCGGACAGCCCTTCGGGAGGACCTTCAAAACTCGGACGGTCACATGGACAGCCCTTCGGGAGGCACTCACGAACTAAGACCGAAACTACGATCTCTCTACAGAGTTGCACACATACGGTGTCATCTATCCGGCAGGGCTTCGCCGTCCAGAACTAGTTCCTGCCGGAACCCAGACAGCCTTACGGCTCTACGAAACTCTTTTCGTGGGAGGGAGAGAAGAAGCCAGATAATGCATGGCATGTGTATGAGAGCAAGGGATGAGTGTGGAGGGCTGCCCCTCCACCTCTATTTATAGGAAATCCCAAGGGGGTAGGGTAGTTTCACAAAAAACCCAAAATGCACATGAATGAAGTCCTTCCACAAGGACCTAGGAGTGAAACCAAGGAACAAGAGGGTCCCCAAGGGGGGATACCCCATGTGGCCGGCCACACCCTCATGAGGGGCCCAAAAAATGGCTCCTATCCATCCATGTCATCCCCAAGATCTTTTGGAGCAAAGCCCCAAAAGGTGGCTTTCCATAAAGTAACCATAAAGCTGATTTTCACTATTCACGACGACATTTTTCAGCGTCTGATCGAACTGAAAATATTTATGTGGGCTAAGAACATTTCCTGTACCCACTAAAATGATTTTCAACGCGTTCCGAAACAATTCCGGTTTTAGTGATTTTCATCTGCGAAACGCATCTGAAGTGGCTCCGGCAGCTCCGGAACATTTCCGGTTTTTATCTCAGAAAATTCCAAAAAGCTTCCAGAATGATTCTGGCATCCTCCAAGAATTATCAGGCATGTGCCGAAACCAATTTGACTTAATGGTGTATCCCGAAACAACTTTTCGGTATCATCGAAACTTATCCGATGACCTCTCTCTGCGGTACGATTCCGCTGTCCGAAACTTTTCGGTGTCCGAAACTTTTTCGGTGATTTTCTCTCAGACTCCCTGTCTAGTATTCAGCAGATAGATGACCCTTAAGCGTGTGACCCTATAGGTTCGGTGAAGTATAGACATGACCCGGAAGCCCTTCCGATCAATGATCAACATCGGAGCCGTGGACACCCATATTGACCCCTATACCCACACGAATAAATATTCGAGTGAACCTCCAGTTGCCGTGTGCTATTCCTGTTGCTTCGCGATATGTTACAAATACCCGAGGTGAGACATGTTGGCATTCCCGTGGATCAACAACTTGTCCACTATGCTAGTTACCTCGTTACCGGTATTGTTCTCTTTTCTTGTTATCGTATTCCGGCATCCCCGTGATCAAATCACAAAGTGTCTGGCCAGACGATGATGGATACCGTAACACCGAGAGGGCCCAGAGATATCTCTCCATAGTCGGAGGAGCAAATCCCAATCTTGAGCTATCAAGTTACTTGACACACTTTTCCATGAACCCGTAAGCCGCCGTAATAGCCACCCATTTACGGATGCCGTTTAACAAACCCCAAAGTTCATGAAGCAAGCATGAAGAAACTCGATACTCTCATGGTCTAAGGAATCATGCAAACGTTAACCATCTCTGTGTTATGTACCAATAAACTTGTCACGAATGAATCTCATAGCATAACATCAATCCGGGTCGATTCAACACAAATGTTCTCTTAACATTGTGCCCTCAAAGTTGCTGGCATAGACATGCCCATGACCAGGAAAACAGAATCATCATGCAACACTTGAGCTAGTCTTAGAGGCCAGACTAGGAATACTTCTTACCGTTTATTATTCCACACGTGCATATGAGTCTTCCTCCGAGCCTCGTGGATATTGCAGACTCGAGAATCATTGCAGTTATAGCATGGAACATAAACATAATTATGAACTCGGAGATAAATAATATCATTTATTATTGCCTCTAGGGCATATCTCCTACAGACTCCCACTTGCACTAGAGTCAATAATCTAGCTTATGCTAATGCACTTCACACCTGTGGCACACCGGTGTAAATATGCTTCTCTTGTGGTATAGCCTGATGTCCAACGGATCTGACGACTTCAGTTCCGTGTGTATCTTTGCATGTCCTCGCGTTTTCACGTTTTCACAAAATTCATATTTTGTGTGGACTTGGCTTTGTATGTATGTGAAATACAGGTCGAACCTGGATTCCTCAGACTGAGTTATGGAGCAACTACCTGCAGTAGTGTCCCATTGTCAAAAGCCATCTTGGAACTATACTAAGTTCATGAATGAACTATATGATTCAACATCTTCTTTGTCGCTTCTAAAGCGTCAACATACTTAGCCCTTGTTATAGAATTCGCCACAGTAACTAGTTTGAACAAATTCCAACTAACTGTGCCACCACATTGTGTGTTACACAAAACCCTTAATTTAAATCGAAAATCGCATGGAGAAAAGATGAAGACTCTATCGATGTAACATTTTACAACGAACTCTTCATGATCTCTGCTTGCGACAAAACCATGTCATCAGTACTTACTCTAGTACTCTGTGACATCTTTCACTGTTGTCCCATGATCAGTAATTTGATCACTTTGGTATCCATACTTGCAACACCTTGGGAGTATCGGACATATCTGGTTGTTTTACATACCATGGAATACATGATTAATCCAAACACAAAAGTGTGTGGAATCTGCATCATGTATTTTACTCATCAGTGTTTTGGGACACCGAGTCTTGCAAAAACTCTTTCCATGTGACTTTGGCAAGAATCACTCCTTGGCGTTTTAAATGCTAAAAGGTTTGAGCATCTTGTCAATATGTATTCATTGCTTAGCCCCATTAGGTAAATCTATCTCCATAGATCATCATGCCTAATATTGAGGCTATTTAGCCTAAGCACTTCATCAAAAAACTATTTTCAAATGAAGTCCTAATTTGTGTCAAGAAATTTATTTCCAATTACCAATGTGCCAAGCACATAAGGTTTTTAGAAATATTATTACGCTCCCACTTACTTTCTTGAATTACAAGCATCTTCATTACCCATTGATGAAGTCAAAACCCCTTTGACCATTTCATCAAAACACGAAGATTCCAACTCCATTTTGCTCTCTTCTGTCCATTGCTGGAATTCTAAAGTTTGCATACCTACTAGCATCCTCTGGATCGACAAATTACTTTGGACTGTATCATATACAAGTCCTAGCTTTCATTTCCATCAGATGGAAATCCTTTTATCATCCATGTTTCATATCTCATGATTGAAATATGTATTAATTGCTAGTTCAACCCGAACCGACTTTAAGCATCGCTACGATGAAAACAACCTCATCGTATTATTTCAACAAGTCGAGCTTTATGGATAAAACATTTTATCCGTATCAGTTTTAAGTTCCATAAATATTCGTTAGACTCTAAGTCTTCCGAAAGGTGTATCAAGGTTTTAATCTTGAATCACTTATATGGAAACTAACTCGGGTTGTATTGGCATTTAGCCAATTCCGGAGTCAGGGCCCATCAACGCTTCCTTGTGTATCGTAGGTATAATGTTGTCTAACAACAATATCTCGTTTGCGCACCTGAGAGGTTTGCACGAGCCTTGCCTACGTGGTTCAGCTGCAAGTTCGACCGAAGTTCATACATTTTATTGTAGAGACTTCCGTATCAGTCGCAGTAGGAAACTCTGGAATTACTTCCAAGGTCTCTTTCCTTTGATCTGATGAAGATACTGTTTATCTCGTCGAGTTGCACTATTCTCCCACTCACCTTTTAGAAAGAACCATTCTCTTTTAAAGCATACCGTTCTTTGTGGCAAACCTATTTGCCTCGGTATAGTGAGGGAGGAATACCCAATGACTTGGGATAACCTACAAAGTAGCACTTGTCTGATTTGGAATAGGTTTGTAACCTTTTACACAAGCCCCATATTCCAAATGTTAAGAAAAGATACAACATGGTTGGGCGTACCATACCATGGCTTCATTTCAACAGACCCGATGTAGCTCTTTTCAGTGTAAAAGCCGCAGTCTCTAAAGCATCACTTTAAAAGGGATAATGGCAAATTTATTTATGTCATCTTTGACCTTACCATGTCATAAATGGTTTGATTACATCTCCACGGACTTTCACTTGCAGTGGTGTTCCGGGAGGTGCAAGTTATGAAACCCCTTTCACAACTCATCAGACATTCGCTAAACATGTAACTCAAATATTCCTTTGTGCAATCAAATTGCAGAAGCATAATTTTCTTGTTACAATAACTTCTACTTCATTTTTGAGAACCTTTCGAATGATTTCAAAAGATCCAGACTTACGTCTCATCAAGTAAATATCCATATATCTACTTGAGTCATTTCTGCAGATAAATAAATCCACCACTAACAACACTTATCGGACTACACACATCAAATGTATGATCACTAATAAGTTTGTTGTTCGTTCCTTATGGCCTGTGAACGGTATTTTAGTCACTTCACTTTTCGGAGGAAAGTTGCAAGTGTCAGATGATTCAAAATCAAAAAGACTTCAAAATCCATCATAATGGAATTTTCCATGCGGGTTTCTCAAATGTGACCAAATGTAGTGCCAAACTTGTGTGGTATTCTTTTAGTCTTGCGACATTTAGCGTCAGTGTTATGGATGTATCATATTACCCTCAATATTCATAACATACGTCCCATCGATGATGGAAGTATGGCCCTTATGTTATTCATAATACTTAACAACAATTGTTGTTTTTATGAACAACTCTTTTGCAACAAACATTGTGCAATGGGCTAGAGTGTATGAAACTCTAAAATGAATTATGAAAATAAACCCAGAGGTATTTTATTATTATCAATATTCATAACATACATCTCATTCATAATGAAAGTATGGCCCTTGTGTTATTCATAACATCGAACATAAAAAGTTCTCTTATGAACAACCTTCTTGCAAGATACCTTATGCAATGGGATAGAGTTTGTAAAACTCTAAATGAATTATGAAAATAAATACAGACGGCAATACACCGATGGAAGGTATAGTAACATTTACTATGTTCCCTGTGTATACCTTAACCTCATTTCTAGCTAGTCTTTCAGGCCATAGTAGTTCTTACATCGAGTTGCAACAGAATGCAATCGAGCGGGCAATTTTGTGATGAACTCACAATACCCAAGAATTAGTGATTAACATGTTTAACCATAATTCGCAAGAACTATATCTTTGACCAGCCTTCTATACATCAAAAACTTGTATGACATTCATACATGAGCTGGATATTCCAGTCTTCTTTCCTTTCGCCTTTATACTTCTAACAGTTTAACTTTTAGTATTTCTCCTACTCTCAGAAGAAGCACCCAACTTAAGAGTGGCATTAGCCCCGGACTTCCTAGGCGTGTAAGTCATACTAACACCCTTTGGAAACTTCCTTTCTCTTTAAGTTGTTGTTTTATTCACCTTTCATTATATGACAGGCGTTCTTCTGGATCCCTTTCCCAACAGTCAAATGCATAGTAAACACTTTTACTAATACTTGCAAACAAACATTGCTTTGTTTGTATCTGAAAATAATTTTCAGTTCCATGAATATCATATAACTATCCCAACTTTCGAAGGTTGGGTTTCATGGAAGCAAACATATTCCACTTGACCGTAACAGAATTCTAGCTTTTGGATCAAAGGACGAGAGTCACATGATCCATAGCATTAGCGGGAGGATACGGAAAGCATGCGATAGGACAAAGTCCTTCTCGGCACTTTTGAGGACAATCCTCATATTACGGTACCAATCGTAAAGTTTTAACCAAATATTTAACAGCTATTCAATTTTAACAGGGAAGGTGGAAACGCGAGCCATTATTCTACAACTATTTTGCATATAACACTTAGACAATGTTCATAATTAACTGCACTAAGAATTAAACATGTTAATTCAACAGTGCGCTCCCACTCAAATCAATATCTCTCAAAATTGATTGTGAGTGATACAAGACCCACATTTCAATTGTTCGCCATTGGTGTAACACCACTGATGACGAAAAATCTCAACCGGTAGGCCAACTTGCCAATCAAATCTCTATGTGACTCTTGTTCATCTTTCGATGCGTGTGTTCCGAGCTCATGACGGTCATGCCTGAACGTCAAGACAACCAAGTGATCTCGCTGCGAGGTCTCAACTCACCCGCCTCACACTTCTCTAATCGTTCGTACCCGTGTGACACGGCGCACCCCGAAAAGATAGGTGCCGTGACGGTGCTACACTTGGGAGAACACTAACTACTTGGTATTTTAAGTGAGAGATCACCCTAATAAAAGCGACTACCGCGCAATCAAGAAGGGTGCATCATAAGGGATAAACATCTCAGGCAATTCATAATAGCATGATATGGTATAGCCCTTTCTGACGGAGAAGTCTTTCATTTCTTCGTCTTCGGCATTCGCGTCGGTGTTCACCTTCGCGAAGATTGCCACCACCTTGTCGATGCACCAGATAATATTGCTATCTCTATAGCTAACAAAATAATGCATTACAACAAGGTTGACACGCAGGTCATTAGAGTGCAATCATATGGCTCCAGCCATCATGCCGAATCATGACACGCAGGTCATGTTAATCAAATTACATCATATAGTCATCTCATACATAATCGAATTAGTATGAGCACTGCTATACCACATCACATGCACATCCTGCAAAACCAAGTTAGACGCCTCTAATCGGTTTATGCAAAATTTATTTTACGTGGCTTCTAAGGTTTTGACTTAAACCGCAGCTACCAACATTTTATCATCAAGTATGATTATTCAAGTTGCTAGATTAACATCTCGGGGTGTATGAAACACGGGATAATTAAATCTCGAGCCCCATACTAAACTTTGTCATACGCATGACCCCCGTGCAGATCATATCTGCAATGCCCTTTCATCTGCGAATTTCATCTTTCTTTTGACTACGGCAGAACCCAAAGAACTGATAGCACTTCCATGATCAATCAGGATCACGGATTGCCAGAACTTTGTCAAATTCCACCATGCTGTCTCGAGATTGAGCAAACGCAAATTCTAGGGAAGCAACAAGAACCTCGGGTAACAGGTTTCATCTGTCACCCGCATAAATAATTTTCAGCAATAGATCTCATCTACTACCTAATTATATTATGCAATACCCATACATCTCCATGTATTCTAGATCGAAACCTGCATCTACGCATAGCACGGCTCTTGATGCCACTGTAGGGTAACGCAGCAGAAAACAAAAAATTTCCGACCTACGCACCAGCCCAGGACCACTATGGAGACTGCATACATGGTTTGATCTTTTTCGTTACCGACTCGTAGCGCAGCGGGAAGTAGAGTCGATGACGATCGGCGGTGCAGATCCCCGCAGCTAGGATTTACAACCTCCCAACCGCGAGGATGTATACCCTCATCTGCTCCTCAGACAGCCCTCTGGGAGGCGGTCGAACAGCCCCCCCGGACGGTGTCGCGGACAGCCCTTCGGGAGGACCTTCGAAACTCGAACGGTCAGTCGGACAGCCCTTCGGGAGGACCTTCA
The DNA here is from genome assembly GCF_018294505.1 of Triticum aestivum. Lineage (NCBI taxonomy): Eukaryota > Viridiplantae > Streptophyta > Magnoliopsida > Poales > Poaceae > Triticum > Triticum aestivum. The sequence continues at coordinate 368,136,648 of NC_057802.1, forward strand.
AAACTCGGACGGTCACATGGACAGCCCTTCGGGAGGCACTCACGAACTAAGACCGAAACTACGATCTCTCTACAGAGTTGCACACATACGGTGTCATCTATCCGGCAGGGCTTCGCCGTCCAGAACTAGTTCCTGCCGGAACCCAGACAGCCTTACGGCTCTACGAAACTCTTTTCGTGGGAGGGAGAGAAGAAGCCAGATAATGCATGGCATGTGTATGAGAGCAAGGGATGAGTGTGGAGGGCTGCCCCTCCACCTCTATTTATAGGAAATCCCAAGGGGGTAGGGTAGTTTCACAAAAAACCCAAAATGCACATGAATGAAGTCCTTCCACAAGGACCTAGGAGTGAAACCAAGGAACAAGAGGGTCCCCAAGGGGGGATACCCCATGTGGCCGGCCACACCCTCATGAGGGGCCCAAAAAATGGCTCCTATCCATCCATGTCATCCCCAAGATCTTTTGGAGCAAAGCCCCAAAAGGTGGCTTTCCATAAAGTAACCATAAAGCTGATTTTCACTATTCACGACGACATTTTTCAGCGTCTGATCGAACTGAAAATATTTATGTGGGCTAAGAACATTTCCTGTACCCACTAAAATGATTTTCAACGCGTTCCGAAACAATTCCGGTTTTAGTGATTTTCATCTGCGAAACGCATCTGAAGTGGCTCCGGCAGCTCCGGAACATTTCCGGTTTTTATCTCAGAAAATTCCAAAAAGCTTCCAGAATGATTCTGGCATCCTCCAAGAATTATCAGGCATGTGCCGAAACCAATTTGACTTAATGGTGTATCCCGAAACAACTTTTCGGTATCATCGAAACTTATCCGATGACCTCTCTCTGCGGTACGATTCCGCTGTCCGAAACTTTTCGGTGTCCGAAACTTTTTCGGTGATTTTCTCTCAGACTCCCTGTCTAGTATTCAGCAGATAGATGACCCTTAAGCGTGTGACCCTATAGGTTCGGTGAAGTATAGACATGACCCAGAAGCCCTTCCGATCAATGATCAACATCGGAGCCGTGGACACCCATATTGACCCCTATACCCACACGAATAAATATTCGAGTGAACCTCCAGTTGCCGTGTGCTATTCCTGTTGCTTCGCGATATGTTACAAATACCCGAGGTGAGACATGTTGGCATTCCCGTGGATCAACAACTTGTCCACTATGCTAGTTACCTCGTTACCGGTATTGTTCTCTTTTCTCGTTATCGTATTCCGGCATCCCCGTGATCAAATCACAAAGTGTCTGGCCAGACGATGATGGATACCGTAACACCGAGAGGGCCCAGAGATATCTCTCCATCGTCGGAGGAGCAAATCCCAATCTTGAGCTATCAAGTTACTTGACACACTTTTCCATGAACCCGTAAGCCGCCGTAATAGCCACCCATTTACGGATGCCGTTTAACAAACCCCAAAGTTCATGAAGCAAGCATGAAGAAACTCGATACTCTCATGGTCTAAGGAATCATGCAAACGTTAACCATCTCTGTGTTATGTACCAATAAACTTGTGACGAATGAATCTCATAGCATAACATCAATCCGGGTCGATTCAACACAAATGTTATCTTAACATTGTGCCCTCAAAGTTGCTGGCATAGACATGCCCATGACCAGGAAAACAGAATCATCATGCAACACTTGAGCTAGTCTTAGAGGCCAGACTAGGAATACTTCTTACCGTTTATTATTCCACACGTGCATATGAGTCTTCCTCCGAGCCTCGTGGATATTGCAGACTCGAGAATCATTGCAGTTATAGCATGGAACATAAACATAATTATGAACTCAGAGATAAATAATATCATTTATTATTGCCTCTAGGGCATATCTCCTACAGATGGAATTACTCACGCACGGCGGTGAGCATCATGAAATTGGTGATGGAGGATGGTTGATGATCACGATGGCGACGGATTCCCCTCTCCGGAGCCCCGAACGGACTCCAGATCAGCCCTCCCGAGAGAGATTAGGGCTTGGCGACGGCTCCGTACCATAAAATGCGATGAATCCTTCTCTTTGATTTTTTTCTCCCCGAACGTGAATATATAGAGTTGGAGTTGAGGTCGGTGGAGCTCCAGGGGGCCCACGAGGCAGGGGGCGCGCCTCCCACCCTCGTGGACAGGGTGTGGGACCCTGGCCTTGATTCTTTCGCCAGTATTTTTATTATTTCCAAAAATAATCTCCGTGAAGTTTCAGGTCATGCCGAGAACTTTTGTTTCTGCACAAACATAACACCATGGCAGTTCTGCACAAAAATAATCTTCGTGAAGTTTCAGGTCATTCCGAGAACTTTTGTTTCTGCACAAAAATAACACCATGACGTATCAACTCCCCCAAGCTTAAACCTTTGCTTGTCCTCAACCAATTCAGTTGATAAACTGAAAGTGATAAAGAAAAACTTTTACAAACTCTGTTTGCTCTTGTTGTTGTAAATATGTACAGCCAGCATTCAAGTTTTCAGCAAAGATTATGAACTAACCATATTCACAATAACATTTAGGTCTCATGTTTACTCATATCAATGGCATAATCAACTAGCGAGCAATAATAATAAATCTCGGATGACAACACTTTCTCAAAACAATCATAATATGATATAACAAGATGGTATCTCGCTAGCCCTTTCTGAGACCACAAAACATAAATGCAGAGCACCTTTAAAGATCAAGGACTGACTAAACATTGTAATTCATGGTAAAAGAGATCCAGTCATAGTCATACTCAATATAAATTAATAGTAATGGATGCAAATGACAGCGGTGCTCTCCAACTGGTGCTTTTTAATAAGAGGGTGATGACTCAACATAAAAGTAAATGGACAGGCCCTTCACAGAGGGAAGCGGGGATTTGTAGAGGTGCCAGAGCTCGATTTTTGAAATAGAGATAAATAATATTTTGAGTGGTATACTTTCATTGTCAACATAACAACCGAGAGATCTCGATATCTTCCATGCTACACACATTATAGGTGGTTCCCAAACAGAATGGTAAAGTTTATACTCCCCCTCCACCAACAAGCATCAATCCATGGCTTGCTCGAAACAACGAGTGCCTCCAGCTAGCAACAGCCCTGGGGGAGTTTTGTTTGCAGTTATTTTGATTTGATTTGCTTAGAGCATGGGACTGGGCATCCCGGTGACCAGCCATTTTCTCGTGAGTGAGGAGCGGAGTCCACTCCTCTTGAGAATAACCCGCCTAGCATGGAAGATACAGACAGCCCTAGTTGATACATGAGCTATTCGAGCATACAAAACAGAATTTCATTGGAAGGTTTAGAGTTTGGCACATACAAATTTACTTGGAACGGCAGGTAGATACCGCATATATGAAGGTATGATGGACTCATATGGAATAACTTTGGGGTTTATGGAAGTGGATGCACAAGCAGTATTCCTGCTTATTACAAGTGAAGGCTAGAAAAAGACTGGGAAGCGACCAACTAGAGAGCGACAACAGTCATGAACATGCATTAAGATTAATAAACATTGAGTGCAAGCATGAGTAGGATATAATCCACCATGAACATAAATATCGTGGAGGCTATGTTGATTTTTGTTTCAACTACATGTGTGAACATGTGCCAAGTCGAGTCACTCGAATCATTCAAAGGAGGATACCACCCTACTATACCACATCACAATCATTTTAATAGCAATTGGCACGCAAGATAAACCATTATAAACTCCTAGCTAATTAAGCATGACATAAGCAACTATAATCTCTAATTGTCATTGCGAACATGTTTATTCATAATAGGCTGAATCAGGAACGATGAACTAATCATATTTACAAAAACAAGAGAGGTCGAGTTCATACCAGCTTCTCTCATCTCAATCAGTTCATCATATATCGTCATTATTGTCTTTCACTTGCACGACAGAACGATGTGAATAATAATAATAGTGTACGTGCATTGGACTAAGCTGGAATCTGCAAGCATTCAATTAAAAGGAGAAGACAAGATAATATGGGCTCTTGGTTAAACCAACAATAATGCATAAAAGAGCCACTCCAACATTTTCATTATGGTCTTCTCCTATCGACCCCCAAAGAAAATAAAAGAAATAAAACTATTTACACGGGAAAGCTCCCAACAAGCAAAAGAAGAACAGGAAATCTTTTTGGGTTTTCTTTTCATTATTACTACTACAGCATGGAAAGTAAACTAGCTAAAAGCTACAACTAATTTTTTTATTTTTCTTAAGGTTTTTCAAACACACAAGAAGAAAGCATAAAAAGGAAAATAAACTAGCATGGATATTACAGTGAAAAAGTATGAGCACCGATAACTAGCATGAGTGTGTGAACATGAATGTAATGTCGGTGAGAAATACGTACTCCCCCAAGCTTAGGCTTTTGGCCTAAGTTGGTCTATTGCCACGGCTGGCCTAGCGGATATCCAAAGTTATAGTTGGGGTCGTACTGTGATGGAGCATCGGGGTGCCACTGGCTGGCAATCTCCTCCGGATCCCACTGGTAAACAGACTGTCGTGAAGGATCAAATTGTGGTTCCGGCTCTGGCTCTGTAGCTGGTGTGGGGTTTTGGTATGCGTGAATGACCTCCGGCGGAATAAGGTACTTGCCTGCAGATAAGTCAAACAAAGAAGGAGCTGGCAAAGTAATAATCTCAGGGCGAATTTTATCAAACATCAGTTTGTACTTAAGCGTCTTTTCCCTATTCTTAACGATAAAATCATGTGCTACCATACTCTTATAGTCTAGAAAAATAGGAGGCAGCAACTTTTCTTCTTTCTCATAATGCCTAATAGGTATGTTAAAATGTGCAGCGAGGCGCGAGGCGAAGATACCTCCCAAGATGGGGCCCTTCGTACGGTTAAGATTTAACCGCTTTGCAACAATAGCGCCCATACTAAATGTGTCATCACGGAATAAGGCATGGAACAAAATAAAAATATCAGGGGCACTAAGGTTGCCACAGTTTCCGCGACCAATTAAGCATCTACTAGCAAATACTCCAAAGTAACATAGAACAGGAAAGTGTATGCTAGTAATTCTTGCATCAGAAACCTTCCTCATTTCCCCTATAGCAATTGTATCAATAAACCCCTCCACATCGTCACGATGTGGTTCCTCTACGCTACCCGAAAAGGGCAACTTGCAAACCTCACAAAATTCATAGAGGGGCATCTCCTTATACTCATCATATAAATAGAAATCCACCGAAGGTGGTGACCTCCTAGCATGGAAATGAAAATTTTGCACAAAAATATTAGTAAGTAGGAGATATTGTTCGCGTTGGTCGCGGAGGAAGTCGGTGAGGCCTGCATTCTCAACCAACTCATAAAAATCATCATAAATCCCGGCTGCTCTCAAGAAATCATCACAAGGCCATTCACACGGCTGAACCTCCGCGGTGCGAGGGAGATTATATTTAGGACTCTTATCTTCTTCACTCTGCTTATCCTTCGAGCTTCGGCTCGAAGAGCCCCTCAAAAATCTCTTCATCATTCTCTGAAAATTTCTGAAATTTTTAATAACTTCAAATAAAAGTGAACCAAGCTCAACAAAATTGATAACAACTACTCCCACAAGTGCCTAGAGACTATATCATGCATTAAAACTACTTGGAACCATATAAATTTGACATGCAAGCTCAAGAACAAGGTCACCTAGGCAGCAAAAATTTGCAATGAATAAATCACTAGAACAAAAACTAATTGGACCATTGGAGGAGTCACATACCAAAGAACAATCCCCCAAAGCAGTTTTGTGAGTGGATCTTTGAACAAGGAGATCGAAAATCGCAGCAAAATGAGCTAGAACTCGTGCTTGAGCTGGTTGGCGATTTTCTGGGAGGAAGGAGTGTGCGGTGGCTGGAATAAGTGGAGGGGAGCCACCATGGGCCCACGAGGTAGGGGGCGCGCCCAGGCGGTGGGCGCGCCCTGGACCCTCGTGGCTAGGTGCTTGCTCCCCCTGCTGTGTTCTCAGTGCCAGATATTCTCAAATATTCCAGTAAAAAACATATTTCAATTTCAGGGCATTTGGAGAACTTTTATTTTCGGGGTATTTTTTATTGCACGGATAACTCAGAAAACAGACAGAAAATACTAATTTTGCTTTATTTAATCTAAGTAACAGAAAGTAAAAAGAGGGTACGGAAGGTTGTGCTTTCTAACTTCATCCATCTCATGCTCATCAAAAGGAATCCACTAACAAGGTTGATCAAGTCTTGTTAACAAACTCATTCTGAATTGCATGAAACCGGAGAAATTTAGAATAACACTATGTTACCTCAACGGGGATATGCACGTCCCCAATAATAAGAATATCATATTTCTTCTTGACAGTAGGAAGAGGAAATTCAAAACCTCCAAAAATAATCGATGAAATTTTTCCAATAGAGTTTATACTATGAACTTGAGGTTATTTCCTCGGAAAGTGTACCGTATGCTCATTACCATTAACATGAAAAGTGACATTGCCTTTGTTGCAATCAATAATAGCCCCTGCAGTATTCAAAAAGGGTCTACCAAGAATAATAGACATACTATCGTCCTCGGGAATATCAAGAATAACAAAGTCCGTTAAAATAGTAACATTTGCAACCACAACAGGCACATCCTCACAAATACCGACAGGTATGGCAGTTGATTTATCGGCCATTTGCAAAGATATTTCAGTAGGTGTCAACTTATTCAAATCAAGTCTAATATAAATAGAGAGGCGTAACACTAACACCGGCTCCAAGATCACATAAAGCAGTTCTAACATAGTTTCTTTTAATGGAGGTATAGTTGGTACCCCTGGATCTCCTAGTTTCTTAGGTATTCCACCCTTAAAAGTATAATTAGCAAGCATGGTGGAAATTTCAGCTTCCGGTATCTTTCTTTTATTTGTAACAATATCCTTCATATACTTAGCATAAGGATTCATTTTAATCATATCAGTAAAACGCATACGCAAAAAGATAGGTCTAATCATTTCAGCAAAGCGCTCAAAATCCTCATCATCCTTTTTCTTGGATGGTTTAGGAGGAAAATGCATGGGTTTCTGAACCCATGGCTCTCTTTCTTTACCGTGCTTCCTAGCAACAAAGTCTCTCTTATCATGACGTTGATTCTTTGATTGTGGGTTATCAAGATCAACAACAGGTTCAATCTGTACATCATTATCATTGCTAGGTTGAGCATCAACATGAACATCATCATTAACATTATCACTAGGTTCATGTTCATTACCAAATTGTGTTTCAGCATTGGAAATAGAAATATCATTTGGATTCTCAGGTATGTCAACAATAGGTTCACTAGAAGCATGCAAAGTCCTATCATTTTTCTTTTTCTTCTTTTTAGAAGGACTAGGTGTATCAGCATTATTTCTCTGAGAATCTTGCTCAATTCTCTTAGGGTGGCCCTCAGGATACAGAGGTTCCCGAGTCACCTTACCCCCTCTAGTTGCAACTCTAATAGCAAAGTCATTATTCTTACTATTTAATTCATTGAGCAAATCATTCTGAGCTTTAAGTACTTGTTCAACTTGAGTGGTAACCATAGAAGCATGTTTACTAATGAATTTGAGTTCACCTTTAACTCTAGACATATAATCACTCAAGTATTCAATCATATACACATTGCATTTCAATTGTCTACCAGAATAAGCATTGAAGTTTTGTTGCTTAACCATAAAATTACCAAACTCATCTAAGCATTGGCTAGAAAACTTAGTAGGAGAGATTTCAGCTTTATCATATCTATAGAGAGAATTTACCTTTACTACCTGTGTCGGGATATCAAGACCATGTGTTTCTTCAACAGACGGTAAATTAAGACCATGTACTTCTTCAACAGGAGGTAAATTCTTAACATCTTCAGCTTTAATACCTTTTTCTTTCATAGATTTCTTTGCCTCTTGCATATCTTCAGGACTGAGAAATAGAATACCCCTTTTCTTCGGAGTTGGCTTAGGAGTTGGTTCAGGAAGTGTCCAATTATTTTCATTGGTCAACATATTATTCAATAGAATTTTAGCTTGATCGATAGTTCTTTCCCTGAAATAACAAACCAGCACAACTATCCAGGTGGTCTCTGCTACCTCTTGAGCACTGCGTTGGTTTTCCCTTGAAGAGGAAAGGGTGATGTAGCAAAGTAGCGTAAGTATTTCCCTCAGTTTTTGAGACCAAGGTATCAATCCAGTAGGAGGCCACGCACGAGTCCCTCGCACCTACACAAACAAATAAGATCCTTGCAACCAACGTAATAAAGGGGTTGTCAATCCCTTCACGGTCACTTACGAAAGTGAGATCTGATAGATATGATAAGATAATATTTTTGGTATTTTTATGATAAAGATGCAAAGTAAAATAAAAGGCAATAAAAATAGCTAAGTGTTGGAAGATTAATATGATGGAAAATAGACCCGGGTGCCATAGGTTTCACTAGTGGCTTCTCTCGAGAGCATAAGTATTACAGTGGGTGAACAAATTACTGTCGAGCAATTGACAGAATTGAGCATAGTTATGAGAATATCTAGGTATGATCATGTATATAGGCATCACGTCCGCGACAAGTAGACCGACTCCTGCCTACATCTACTACTATTACTCCACACATCGACCGCTATCCAGCATGCATCTAGAGTATTAAGTTCAAAAGAACAGAGTAACGCTTTAAGTAAGATGACATGATGTAGAGGGATAAACTCATGCAATATGATATAAACCCCATCTTGCTATCCTCGATGGCAACAATACAATACGTGCCTTGTTGCCCCTGCTGTCACTAGGAAAGGACACCGCAAGATTGAACCCAAAGCTAAGCACTTCTCCCATTGCAAAAAGATCAATCTAGTAGGCCAAACCAAACTGATAATTCGAAGAGACTTGCAAATATAATCAATCATACATAAAAGAATTCAGAGAAGATTCAAATATTGTTCATAGATGTTGACACCGGATTTTGCCATGGTACAAATGCAAATAAGATGGCCCTAAATGAAGATGTTTTCAACATGAGAAAGTTTTGCGTCGTCGAATGGAACAACTTTGATGTTTAAGTCATCGACATCCGACCTCATCTTAGGGGCCGAAACTGTACTCCGAGTGGCAGAATTTAGTGTTCCGAGTGTTTTTCGGCCGGTTACTCATTCAGGACTACCTCGGATGAAGGAGCACTCTAAAGGAATTGTCTTTGTCTCATCGAGGCAATTGATTTTCATATATAAATCATCTTAATCCGAGTTCATATGCAAAAGTTATAGTCAATACGGTCTGGACCGTCCAGAGACCAAAATATTACGCTTGACACCAGACACATGTTGATGAGTGTCTGATGCAATGCGTGAGCAATTCGGCCCTCAAGACGGCCTTGAATCGAAAAACCTTCAACACGGAAAAGTTTCGACTCGTCGAGCCGATCGATTTTCATATATAATTCGTCTCAATCCGAGGACGTATGAGGCCTGAAGAGACAAATCAAGATCAGGCTATGTTTTCAGTCGGAAAATCCGAGTGAAAATACCATCCGAGTGAAAACTTACCGATCGAGTGAAAGCTTATCATCCGAGTGAAAACTTACTGGTCGAGTAAAAGTTTTCCGTCCGAGTGAACTTATTATCATCCGAGTGAAAAGATTACCGTCAGAATGAAAACTTCCCGATCGAGTAAAGAGATTGCCTTCCGAATGAAAATATAGTCATCCGAGTGAAAAAGTCCAGTCGGACGATCCGAGTGAATGACTCTAATCCGAGTGGATGAGCTCGAATCCAAGTGAAACTGAACATGTGCCTGAAAGTTTATCAAGATGACCTCGGATGGAGAAGTGTTCAATACGGAAGTTGTGCGTATCGTCAAAACGATAAACTTTTGTTTTGGAGTCATCATCATCAGAGATAGTATATGGCATGTAAATTTACTACGAGACTCGGGCAATCCAGTCTGCTACAAGACCGAGTCCGACTGGAAGTTAAATATGACCTCGTAAAGTATTCAAGATGGTCTTGTTTGGAAAAGTGATCAGCACAAGAGTTGTTCGTCTCGTCGAGACGCACAAATTTCATATTTGGGCCGTCTCGATCGGAGGTCATATGGAGGCTCTACAGCCCGCGCAAGGAGGAAGACAGAAGTTGGGCCAGATTGAATCCGAGTTGGAATAGAACTAGGACTCTAGAACATGAATTGATGTAATTTTTTGTAAGGAAAGCCTAGATTAATCCTTTACTTGTACGGGAAGTCCAGCCGCCTCTTATATATGTTGGGGTGACGGCCGATTGAACAACACCAATCGAACCAATCAATCTATTACACTTTTGTATTCATCTATCTTTATCCCCTACCCTTGTATCTTTCTTTCTCGTTCTTCGTTCGTTCTTCGCGTTGGAGGGCAGCGATCCACGAGGCTCTAGGGGCGAGCGAATCGACCTAGGGCAGCCCATAGCCGCCGCACTCCCTGACGTACTGAATACTCCATATTGTTCATCTCAGTCACTAGTAACAACTGAATACTCCATATTATGTAGCCCCCAAGTGTCGGGTTGTCATGCTTGCAGCAACCTGGGACTTGTAATTGCCTTATGCTCATATAAACTTCAACCAGCGTAGACCCCAAGGGCCGGGTCATTATGCAATAATGAGTAGGGACTTTGTAGATATAACCATGTAAACTTGAACAGCAACGTGTAGCCCCCAAGGGCCGGCTTAGTAAGATAATACTGAGCTGGGACTTTGATAATAACATCATATAATATAATCTCCACCATGGGGCTTGAACCCACGTCCACAAGGTTAAGAGCTTTGTACTCTACCAACTGAATAGTGGATCGTTCAATATAATGGATTAATGCTTGTGTACCTTGAATTGTTGACAGGAGCAATTGGTAGCCCCCAAGGGCCGGCTCATTATAATGTGATGAGTCGGGTCTTCAATAAGATGAGCAAAAAATGACTTTGCATTAGCCCCCAAGTGCCGGGTCATAAGCCTGCGGCGACTCGGGACTATTCTTTCCATTGTAGAATAAATCATATCCATTGATAAAATAATAGCCATTGCGCCAAAGCGACTTTGAATACCTCTTCTGTTGATAAGTCAATCCGGAGTTTAAATACCCGGCGGCTCTTGGCCGATGGCGATTTAATACGTCTCCATTGTAAGCCGGAATTTGTACAACCCGGCGGCTTATAGCCTTTGAGAAAATCAAGAATTGATAACCCTTTTGAGACACCAATTTCAATCTTTGATGATGGGCTTGAATTTAATCATTTATGTAAGTCATAGCTCTGTAAATCCTGCAGAGTTTAAACAACATATGACCTGGCGACTTAACGTCCAAAACCAGGGCGGGTAACCACCCAAATGTAGTCTTATCCTGCACATAATTAGATCACAAGATCCCTTGGCGGTGTACCGCAGGGCGGGTCATAATATCTCACATATAACCACTGTGATATTGAATTTGTACTGCCGGTTTACATGTCCTATGCAGTAAGGGTGATAACCCAATCCTTAGAAGCCAAACCTTCCAAGTATTAATATTGTCATATGCTGGCGACTTGTTCATCGAAAGCCAGGGTGGGTTAATAGAAACCACATATATATATATATGCTTCAGATATGAGCAAAAAGCTTCAAATAAAATCCAAAGATTGTTTGCAAAAAGAGACTTCAAAAATTTTGAGGCTTCTGATTCGAATACGATCAGAAAACCGTCCCAAAAGGGGTTAAGCTAAGATTCGAATACGATCATATAGCCCCCAGTGGCTTTGGCGTTGCCAATCAAGAGGGTACCGACAGCTATGTTCTCTTTGGTTCGAATACGACCTATGTTTGAACAGGAAGCCCCCAAATGACCTTGAGAATTGTTTAACAATGCTGATTCGAATACGATCCACGTCGGTTCCCAAAAGGGGTTGAGCTATGATTCGAATACGATCAAGAAGCCCCCAAGTGAGCTCGGCAGTGTGCCAACCAAAAGGGTACCGACAACTATGTTCTCTTTGGTTCGAATACGACCTATGTTTGAACAGGAAGCCCCCTAGTGATCATGAGAATATTTAACGACTCTGATTCGAATACGATCAGGGTCACACCAAAAGTGTTAAGCTAAATTCGAATACGATCAGCTCCCAATGGCCATTAAAGCAGGGTACCTATGTTTGAGTTGTGCTTTGTAACCGACTCTCTTTGGTCCCTTTAATTTTTCCTGAGAATTCGAACTTTGCGAGAGATAAATTCTTTTTGAACTGGAAATTCTTAAACCGGATATTGAGAGTTTCAAAGTTTTGTGATAAACAAATTTACCTTGAACCGTATTTTGAACCGGATTTGAGAGCTTCAAAACTTTGTGGCAGATAAATTTCCCTTGAACCGGATTTTAAACTGGATATTTTAAGAACTTCAGTGCTTTGTGGGAGATGTCAAGTCTCTTGAGCCGGATCTAAACCGGAATCCTTCTTTTTAAGCCGGAAATTTTCTGACGGCCTTTAAACTTTTCACCAATATGGCGGTAGCCTCTAGGACCGAATTATTTTTCCCTCCAATGAACTGGAGTTCTTGAATGCATTGAAACCGACCAATGCTGCCGAGTCATATCATTGTAGCCCCCGAGTCTCAAGACGACTCGAGGAGTTGGCTTTGAGATTCTCCATATTGATCATAGCATAAGGTGTATATCATTGGTGTTGATAGCGCGATGTGAATCCACAGAAGGTTGAAGTGACTGCGGCGGGTTATAAATGATCCCGTATGAGCCGTGTCAGCAACTCGGCCAATGGTTCCTTCCAACTGGATGTTTTGAAGTTAACCAAACTGTAGTGGCGGCGACTTGTGCGCCTGCCCATTGAACCATCCAATGCAGACGGCGACTGATAATACATGATAATTCGCCTCCAATTTGTTGGAAGAAAACCGGGCTTCCCAAGCAGTGACTCGCTCATATTTAATAAGCAACTCATGCATACAGGTGCGGCCCAGTGTGTTTATATAGACCAACCCGAGAGAGACGGATGGTAAAGACGACCGTTGCATCAGAGGCGGCACAGACAGATGAGCCGGCCGTGGTGTTGTAAGCCGGTCCGGACGGGCGAATCGATCGCCGGCGCGGTAAGCCGCGCGGATGGGCGAGTCAACCACGTTGTGTTGATGTAGTGAACAATTGTCCTGTATCAAAAACCTCGCAAGCCAGAGTAATTGCTCTTTTTAAAGAAAACAATATATAATATATAAAAAATTACTGGATTGATTTCACCTGGTATGTCAGGACAGAAATTATCCACCGCGGAGTTGATGATCATCACGGTGAAGCTGAAACCAATCACGGCCGAGTCGGCCGCGGGAGCAGACAGATGAGCCGGCCGCGGCGTTGTAAGTCGGTGCGGTCGGGCGAGTCAATCGCAGGAGCGGTAAGCGACGCAAACGCTGAGTCGGCCGCGGGGGCGGACGGGTAAGTTGTCCGTCACATTGTAAGCCGGTCGCAGACGTGTGAGTTGTCCTCCTTGTTGTAAGCCGGCGTGGTCGCAAGAGACGGCCACGGCATTGTAAGCCGGCGCGGTCGCGAGAGACGGCCACGGCGCTGTAAGCCGGTGCGGGAGTCCGTTGAGTAACGACAACCACCTGTGCCCAAAGATGTTGGCGTGCCTCCATCTCCGCGGTATAATATCACTTTTTGTCATAAATAATTGCCCTGCATAAACAATATTGCAGACCAAGGCAAAGATAAACTTGTTCTTTGACAAAAACAACATGTGCTAATAAATCAAACTTGGATGGATATCACCTGATCTGTTTGGACGACGGATGATCCATTTATCGTGACAGAGGTGGCTCAGGCAGACCAGCGACTCAATATAGTTCCGGCGGCTCAGGCAGACCGGTGACTTAATATAACCCTGGCGGCTCAAAACGGCAAGGGCGGCTCAACACGGCTCTGGCGGGTTGATGTAAATTAAGCTGCACGGGTGGCGACTTGCGCACACCTGTTCCATCAGTAAGCGGGCGCAAACGCCGATGCGTGATGGAGCTGACGTACACTTCATAGGCACAACATGACACCACCTTTGCTGCACATAAAAATATACATACCAAAATAATTGTTCTTTGATGAAAACAATATGTTTAATAAAATAAACTTAGATGGATATCACATGATGTTTCGTCGGGCGAACGTGAAGTCGGGCTGCTGGATGTCGGACAAAAAAGATAGCTCGTATATGTCTGATCTGATGTTCCACTAGCACTCAGTAGTCTTGATCCATACGTGGATTAGTAGTGCCAGCACTGTTTTGGGAACGAGCTAGCACATCTTCACGTGGACTTTTCCCTTTGATTGATCATTCACGTGGGGTCATGGTAGCAAGTACTTGTGCTCCACGGATGAATTGTTTATTAGTAGTGAATTGGCATCACTGATTTGCCTTGTAGTAGCGCACTGCTCCTGGGCTGCGGCAATACCCGCGGGTCGATGATGGTGGCAGACCGCTCGGCGCAGGGTCGACGGAGGCAGAGGTGACCCAGCGCAGCGGCGGCGACAGCAGGGCCCAGGACGGCTTGCAAGCGGAGGTGGCTGCTCAAGGCCGCAATGGCGGGAGGCGCGGCAGTGGTAGGTTGTTGCGGCGAAGTGGAGCGAGGCCCTTGGCAGCTCAAGGCGGCAGTTGCTGCAGAAGTAACCCGCCCGAGCAAAGCACGGGAGGACCGCAGTGGGGGCGGTTCAGAACAAGGCCGAGTAGCGGTGGCTCGTGGCAGCGCCGATGAAGGTGAAGTAGTGGTGGCCGGCTCATGGTGCTGCTGCGGACTGCACGCCGACAACGGCAGGTGGCGATTTGACGATGGCGGCTTGACGACGCCGGGCAGATCGTATGTGTGTTGAGGCGGCTCAAACAAGGAGAGGCAGAAAAAACCGGTGGCAGCTCGGCCACAGCACAAGAGGTGGAGGTGGATGTTGAATCCATGTCTTCCCATCGTTGACTCCTCCTTTGAACAGCCATGCATGTAGCCTTTCCATACGTTGATTCCATTTGGGACTTGAATTTCTCAAGAGAAGTAGTACCCAGGGATGCGTTTTATTCTAGCAACTGCTTCCGATTAGTAGTAGCAACGTCAGATCAGAAAGAAAAAATAACAGCCAAACTGGGATAAAAAATCCAACGCTTCCGCTGACTCCTGATTGATGATTGATGTGACGTTTTCTGCCGCTGTCGCTCTTTGCTTTTCAGTCTGGGCAGGTACGCCAATATCTCAGGTGATATTGCTTGTACGCGGGCTCTTCAGCTGTACACGTGGTTCCTTGTCAGATCCGACCTGATTTGGGTGTCCGGCTCAGGGCGAGGCGGCCGTCGTGGAGTCGTCCGGCTCCGCGTCCATCCCTGGGTCCTTCTCCAAATCGTAACTAGTTTGACTGAACCGTCCCAATCGTAGTTGATTTTTGATTTTACGTTCGACTGCTTGCGTGTGGATCCGATCAGCAGCGTGGCTTCGATTGATGGCCCCGGACTTGTAGTGCCGTAGCAAAAAATCCCTTGTCCATCAACCTGCGACCCGATGAATCACCCAAGGCTGACGCCATAAAAAATCTGTCTCGGTCTCGGACTCGGTGGATCACCACAGCGCGTGAGGCGGCTGACGGCATGTAACCGTAATATCATCTCAATCTCATGCCCGCCATCGTAGAACACTCCATCAATCCTGACCGGTGAACGAATCGTTGATGTGAATTTTTTCCACGCCGGCTTTTATTGAGCCGGAAAATTGCGAACTTCTCGAGCTATAGATGAGATCCCTCCAAGACCTCAACACCACCGTGCGCAGGCCCCACGGTGGGCGCCAACTGTCGTGGAATTTTCACGGCAGATGTCCTCGAGCAAGGACTTAGTCGTGGAGCCATCGCAGCTAGGAAGCTTAAAGGGGTTAAACGGGACAAGGAACACGAGGGTTATACTGGTTCGTCCCCTTACGGTGAAGGTAAAAGCCTACGTCCAGTTGAGGTGGTATTGCTTAGGGTTTCGATGACCAGGGAGCTTAATCGCTATGCCCGGCTCTCGATATGTTGTCTCTCGTTCTGAACCGCCGCCGGGTCGTCCCTTTATATAGAGAGGTTGACGCCCGGCGACTCTCAGAGTCCCGGCCGGCTTATAACAGTATCCGGCTCGGGCTCTTAACTACTCTTGCCTTACGTTACAAGTCTTGCCATAACGGCGGGTTATCACTACGAGCCTTAAGCCGCCTCCGGGTCTTAAGCCCATTATTGATCCGCCATCCTCAAGCTTGGTACTGGGCTTCACGTGATGATCATTATGACGTAACCCGGCCCCTCCTGGGTGGGTGACTCTAATGGTTATATCCTCAAAAGGGTCCCTCCCGGGCGTGTGGGGTTTCGGGTCTAAAAAGCGCCCGCCGACTGTCCTGCGTATCGTGCTGTCAGTCGGGTCTCCTTCGACGTGAGCTGCGTTGCATCACCCCCGGCGTCGAGGGTACACGTGACGTGTTCGTGTGTCAATAATAGATAAACTTGATCATAAACCCACAATTCATCGGTCTCAACAAACACACCGCAAAAGAAGATTACATCGAATAGATCTCCACGAGAATCGTGGAGAACTTTGTATTGGGATCCAAAGAGAGAGAAGAAGCCATCTAGCTAATAACTATGGACCGGAAGGTCTGAGGTAAACTACTCACACATCATCAGAGAGGCTATGGTGTTGATGTAGAAGCCCTCCGTGATCAATGCCCCCTCCGACGGAGCTCCGGAAAAGGCCCCAAGATGGGATCTCACGGGTACAGAAGGTTGCGGCGGTGGAATTAGGTTTTTGGCTCCGTATCTGGTAGTTTGGGGGTACGTAGGTATATATAGGAAGAAGAAGTACGTCGGTGGAGCAACATGGGCCCCACGAGGGTGGAGGGCGCGCCCCCCTACCTCGTGCCCTCCTGATTGCTTTCTTGACGTAGGGTCCAAGTCATCTGGATCACGTTTGTTCAAAAAATCACGTTCCCGAAGGTTTCATTCCGTTTGGACTCCGTTTGATATTCGTTTTCTGCGAAACTCTGAAATAGGCAAAAAAACAGCAATTCTGGGCTAGGCCTCCGGTTAATAGGTTAGTCCCAAAATAATATAAAAGTGTATAATAAAGCCCATTAAACATCCAAAACAGAATATAATATAGCATGGAACAATAAAAAATTATAGATACGTTGGTGACGTATCATGCATCCCCAAGCTTAATTCCTGCTCGTCCTCGTGTAGGTAAATGATAAAAACAGAATTTTTGATGTGGAATGCTACTTAGCATAATTTCAATGTACTTCTTCTTATTGTGGCACGAATGTTCAGATTTGATATGATTCAAGATAAAAGTTTAATGTTGACATAAAAAAATAATACTTCAAGCATGCTAACCAAGCAATTATGTCTTATCAAAATAACATAGCCAAAGCAAGTTATCCCTACAAAATCATATAGTCTGGCTATGCTCCATCTTCCCCACACAAAATATTCATATCATGTACAACCGCGGTTTTAGCCAAGCAATTGGTTCATACTTTTTAACGCGCTTCAGCCTTTTCAACTCTTACGCAATACATGAGTGCAAGCCATGGACATAGCACTATGGTGGAATAAGGTATAATGATAGGGGTTATGTGGGAAGACAAAAAAGGAGAAAGTCTCACATCAACGAGGCTAATCAACGGGCTATGGAGATGCCCATCAATTGATGTCAATGCAAGGAGTAGGGATTGCCATGCAACGGATGCACTTAGAGCTATAAGTGTATGAAAGCTCAAACAAAAGAAACTAAGTGGGTGTGCATCCAACTTGCTTGCTCACGAAACCTCGGGCATTTGAGGAAGCCCATCATTGGAATATACAAGCCAAGTTCTATAATGAAATTTCCCACTAGTATATGAAAGTGATAAAATGAGAGACTCTCTATCATGAAGATCACGGTGCTACTTTGAAGCACAAGTGTGGTAAAAGGATAGTAACATTGTCCCTTCTCTCTTTTTCTCTCTTTTTTTTATTTGGGCCTTTTCTCTCTTTTTTATGGCCTCTTTTTTTTAGTCTGGAGTCTCATCCCGACTTGTGGGGGAATCATAGTCTCCATCATCCCTTCCTCACTTGGGACAATGCTCTAGTAATGATGATCATCACACTTTTATTTACTTACAACTCATGAATTACAAATCAATACTTAGAACAAAATATGACTCTATGTGGATGCCTTCGGCGGTGTACCGGGATATGCAATGAATCAAGAGCGACATGTATGAAAGAATTATGAATGGTGGCTTTGCCACAAATACAATGTCAACTACATGATCATGCAAAGCAATATGACAATGATGGAGCATGTCATGATAAACGAAACGATGGAAAGTTGCATGGCAATATATCTCGGAATGGCTATGGAAATGCCATAATAGGTAGGTATGGTGGATGTTTTGAGGAAGATATAAGGAGGTTTATGTGTGATAGAGCGTATCATATCACGGGGTTTGGATGCACCGGCGAAGTTTGCACCAACTCTCAAGGTGAGAAAGGGCAATGCACGGTACCGAAGAGGCTAGAAAATTGCGGAAAGGTAAGTGTGCGTATAATCCATGGACTCACATTAGTCATAAATAACTCATATACTTATTGCAAAAATTTATTAGCCCTCGAAGCAAAGTACTACTACGCATGCTCCTAGGGGAAGGGTTGGTAGGAGTTAACCACCGTGCGATCCAGACCGCCACACAAAGGATGACAATCAATAAATACCTCATGCTATGACTTTGTTACATAACGGTTCACCATACGTGCATGCTACGGGAATCACAAACTCCAACATAATTATTTTTCAATTCCACAATTACTCAACTAGCACAACTATGATATTACCACCTTTATATCTCAAAACAATTATCAAGCATCAAATTTCTCATGATATTATAATTAAAGCAAATTGCCATGCTGTTTTAAGACTCTCAAAATAATATAAGTGAAGCATGATAGATCAATAGTTTCTATAAAACAAATCCACCGCCGTGCTCTAAAAGATATAAGTGAAGCACTAGAGCAAAACTATATAGCTCAAAAAATATAAGTAAAGCACATAGAGTATTCTAATAAGTTCCAATTTATGTGTGACTCTCTCAAAAGGTGTGTACAGCAAGGATGGTTGTGGTAAACTAAAAAACAAATACTCAAATAATACAAGACGCTCCAAGCAAAACCACATATCATGTGGTGAATAAAAATATAGCTCCAAGTAAAGTTACCGATGGAAGTAGACGAAAGAGGGGATGCCTTCCGGGGCATCTCCAAGCTTTGGCTTTTTGGTGTCCTTAGATTATCTTGGGGTGCCATGGGCATCCCCAAGCTTAGGCTCTTGCCACTCCTTGTTCCATAATCCATCAAATCTTTCACCCAAAACTTGAAAACTTCACAACACAAAACTCAGCAGAAAATCTCGTGAGCTCCGTTAGCGAAAGAAAACAAAACAACACTTCAAGGTACTGTAATGAACTCATTATTTATGTATATTGGTGTTAAACCTACTGTATTCCAACTTCTCTATGGTTTATAAACTATTTTACTAGCCATAGATTCATCAAAATAAGCAAAGAACACACGAAAAACAGAATCTGTCAAAAACAGAACAGTCTGTAGTAATCTGTAACTAACACAAACTTCTGGAACTCCAAAACATCTACCAAAATAGGAAGACCTAGAAAATTTTATTATTGATCTTCTGCAATTGGAATCAATATTTTATCACGTTCTGGTGATTTTTAACAATTGTTTTCGTGAACAGAAAGTTTCTGGAATTTTCAGCAAGATCAAATAACTATCATCCAAGAAGATCCTATAGGTTAAACTTGGCACAAACACTAATTAAAACATAAAAAAAAATCTAACCAGAGGCTAGATCAAATATTTATTCCTAAACAGAAGCAAAAAGCAAAAAAAACTAAAAATAAAATTGGGTTGCCTCCCAACAAGCGCTATCGTTTAACGCCCCTAGCTAGGCATAGATAATTTTAATGATGCTCACATGAAAGACAAGAATGAAGTGCAAAGAGAGCATCATAAAAAACGTGACAAACACATCTAAGTCTAACATACTTCCTATGCATAGGCATATTATAGGCAAACGAATTAGCATAGCAAGCAAAAACTAGCTTATGCAAGGAAGCGGAAAGAAACAATAGCAATCTCAACATAGCGAGAGGTAATTTAGTAACATGAAAATTTCTACAATCATATTTTCCTCTCTCATAATAATTACATGTGGGATCATAAGCAAATTCAACAAAATAGCTATCACAAAAAATATTTTCAACACGATCCACATGCATGCAAAGTTGACACTCTTCCAAAATAGTGGGATTAACATTAACTAAAGTCATGACCTCTCCAAACCCACTTTTAATATTATTGCAAACACTATTATCAATCTCATATTCATCATGGGTCTTAGATAAATTTTCAAGATCATAAGAAGAATCACCCCAATCATGATCATTGCCACAAGTAGTAGACATAGCAAAACTAGCATCCCCAAGCTTAGGGTTTTGCATATTATTAGCACAGTTGACATCAAGAGAATTTATAATAACATCATTGCAATCATGCTTTTTATCAAAGGAACTATCAAGTATGGGCGCAATAGCAACGATCTCATGTTTAACCTAAGGAACTATAGCAAATTCATCTTCATAAATATTGGCATCATGGCCACAAGAATAGCAAGCATCATGTTCATCAAGGGATATTTCAATCAAATCATCGAAATCATCATTATCTATAGATTCATGCATATCATTATTTTCTTCCAAAGCAACGGTCATTCTCTCAATAAATTCTTTGACATAGACATTATGAGCATAGTTTTCATAGCAATATTTAAGTATGTCAAAATTTTCAGATTCGTAGAGAGTAATATCATACTTTTCAATCAAAGAAGCAACTTCATAAGCACCCTTAAAAGCAACAAATTCTTCAATTTGTTCGATATGATAGTAACTATAAACACCCTTTGCATAAGAAGATAAGATTTCATTTTCATTAAACTCACAAAGGTAGGGATGGTGTTTTTTAGGGTTCTTAGAGCAACAAGTAAAATCACAAATTTCACAAAGATTCCAAGCATAACACAGCAATCTGTTTATTTGATTCCATAAGAGTCTCCCTTTTTTAGACAAACGGTGACGCACAAAATGAGCATGCTCATCTAAAGATTTCCCATCAACTAGGCTAGTTGGGGTTTCAGCACGAGCGCATAAGGATCGAAGATGATCTAAGTAGAACACTTTAAGTGGGTCCATATCAATAGATTTTAGCAAGCAAAGATGCAAGCAAATAGAAGGCACATGGAAACACAAACAAAAAGACATACGAGAAGAAGGCGAAGAAAAGGCGAATAAAACGGCAAGGGTGAAGTGGGGAAGAGGAAAACGAGAGGCAAATGGCAAATAATGTAATGCGGGAGATAAGAGTTTGTGATGAGTACTTGGTATGTTGACTTTTGCGTAGACTCCCTAGCAACGGCGCCAGAAATGGCTCGTTGTTGGGAGATCAAATCTTGTAACACCCCGGATGTAACTTTCCATATTTGTAACTCCAACTCTTGCCATTTCCGGCTATGTGTTATGATATTCCCTTCATGGTCGGGTTTTGTCTTTCGTTTTGCATTTTGTTCATGTCATGCATCTCATATCATGTCATCATGTGCATTGCATTTGCATACGTGTTCATCTCATGCATCCGAGCATTTTCACCGTTGTCCGTTTTGCAATCCGGCGCTCCCATCTCCTCCGGCGCACCCCTCTTGTTTTCTTTCATGAGCGGGTGTCAAACTTTCTCGAAATGGACCGAGGCTTGTCAAGTGGCCTTGGTATACCACCGGTCAAGTTTTGTTCCATTTGGAGGTCGTTTGGTACTCCAACGGTTAACCGGGTAACCGCAAAGTCCGTTTGTGTGTTGCAGCAAAACCCTCTCTCTAAACAGCCCAAAAACCCACCAAACTCTCTTCCATGCCCTAGGTTGTTCGATCACGATCGTGTGGGCGAAAACCGCACCTCATTTGGAGCCTCCTAGCTCCCTCTACCTATTTATATGTGAGTCCCCCCGAAAACATTCGCAGATCAAATCCTAAAAATCCTCCCCGCCGCCGCCGGACAATTATCCCACCGACGGACACGTCCGCCGCCGCAGCCGGCCTCTCCCGCGCTGCCACGTGGCGTGCCCGCGCCCACATCGCCGCCGGCCGCCGGGGCCCGTCCGCGGCTCTCCC